>NC_057807.1:92533219-92535314 GCF_018294505.1 Triticum aestivum
GACACCTTCTCAGGATTCACGGAAATGCCCTTGGCAGAGATGATATGACCAAGATAAAGAACCTCATCGAGCCAAAATTCACACTTGGAGAACTTGGCGTAGAACTTATGTTCTCTGAGCTTGTCAAGAACCAAACGCAAGTGCTTGGCATGATCTTCCTTGTTCTTCGAGAAAACCAGAATGTCGTCGAGATAGACCAAAACAAATTCATTGGTGTAGGGGTTGAAGATGAAGTTCATCATGCGAGAGAACGTCGGAGGAGCGTTGGCGAGGCCAAAAGACATGACGGTGTATTCATATGAACCAAAGCTTGTTCTGAACGCCGTCTTGGGAATATCTTGCTCACGAATACGAATCTGATGATAACCCATACGGAGATCAAGCTTGGAGAATACTTGAGCACCTTTGAGTTGTTCGAACAGCTCATTGATGTTGGGAAGTGGGTATTTGTTCTTGATGGTCTTCTTGTTTACTGGACGGTAATCAACACAAAGTCGATTCGATCCATCCTTCTTCTTCACAAAAAGAACACCACAACCCCACGGAGAAGTACTAGGCCGAATGAGACCCAATCTTTCTTGCTCATCGAGTTGTTTCTTCAGCTCCTTCAACTCTATGGGGCCGAGCTTGTAGGGACGTTTGCACACAGGTTCCATACCGGGCTCAAGTTCAATAACGAATTCAACCGGCCGGTTTGGAGGCATCCCTGGAAGTTCTTCTGGAAAGACGTCTTGATACTCACAAACAACCGGAATCTACGAAATAGCATCCAATTCACCCTTCTCATTGAGAGAAAACAACCGGATGGAATTATCCCGAGCGGCAAAGACAATGACATCCTCAGACGAATGAGTCAGTTGAATCTGCCTGGCTGCACAATCAAGCTGAGCTTTATGCTTAGAGAGCCAGTCCATCCCGAGAATAAGATCGATATCCGAGTTGCCAAGAACCATAGGAGAAGCAAGAAACTTGAAATCACCCATCAAGATTGAAATATCCGGCACCTCCATACTAGAACTTAGTCGCTTAGCTGGAGAGACGACTTGCATAGCTCTAGGTAATGCCCTAGTGCTAAAATTGTTCTCCGATGCAAATGGAAATGACATGAAGGAATGCGATGCACCAGAGTCAAAAAGAACTTTTGCAGGAATATCATTAACAGGAAGGTTACCCATAATGACATCTGAAGTATCCTCAGCCTGAGCTGCATTCAGCATATTGACCTTGGCGTGCTTGGGATTGTGCTTGACCACAGCTGTACTTGCGGATCTGACAGGAGGAGGAGGAGGAAGACGCCTCTGGTTGGTACACTTGTTGGCATAGTGACCCTTCTGTTGGCACTTGTTGCACGTGACCTCTGAAAGCGGACGGTGATACGGAGCACTCGGTCTTGGAGCTTGAGACGAAGACTTGTTCTGAAAGCCTGGGTTGGGTGGGTGGGAGAAACCACTGCCACCTTTACTCTTCTGCTGATACGGCTGACGGAACGGAGGAGGAGGAAGCCAATACTTCTGCTGCTTGACCACTTGAGTAGAGGAAGACGGAGTAACATCTCTAGCACGCTTCCTGGAAGCATCACACCTTATCTGAGCAGCCTCTTGCTTCCGTGCCATGTTGTAGAACTCATCGTATCTCAACGGCTCAAAGAGGACAAGAGCGAGCTGAATTTCCTCACGAAGACCACCCCTGAACTGATAGATCATGCTCTTCTCATCAGGAACATCCTGCTTGGCAAAACGGGCGAGCTTCTGGAACAACTTGTTGTAGTCATAGACAGACAAAGAGCCTTGCTTCAGATTGCGGAATTCCTGACGCTTACTCTCAACCACACTTTGAGGGATGTGATGAGCGCGGAAATCTTGACGGAAATCATCCCAAGTGATCAGACGTCCACCTCTGGAATCCTTGTACTGCTGGAACCACTCTGCAGCCTGATCTTTGAGCTGGAAAGAAGCGAACTTGACGAAATCTTCAGGCCTGACGTTGCTACATTCAAAATGCTTGCCCAGATCCACTAGCCAATCGTCAGCATCGGTAGCCTCAACACAACCGCTGAACGTCTTTGGGCCATTAGCAAGGAACTGGTTCAGAGTAG
>NC_057807.1:92540623-92544968 GCF_018294505.1 Triticum aestivum
CCACGTGGCGGCGCGTGAGTGGGTGCGGCGGCGGGGCGGACAACGTCCAGCGCGGGCGGACACGTCCGGCCCGGCGCGGGGAAGATGGATCTGTTGTTTTTTTTTAAAACTAGGGTTTCGGACGGGGGAAGAAGAGATCCGAATGGGGGGGGTATAAATAGGCATAGAGGGAGCTAGGAGAGTCCAAATGAGGTGCGGTTTTCGCCCACACGATCGTGATCGAACGCTCTAGGACAAGGAGCAGAGTTTGGTGGGTTTTGGGCCAAATTTGGGGGGTGTTGGGCTGCAACACACACGAGGCCTTTTCGGTCCCTCGGTTAACCGTTGGAGTATCAAACGAAGTCCAAATGATACGAAACTTGACAAGCGGTCTACCGGTATTAAACCAAGGCCGCTTGGCAAGTCTCGGACCAATCCAGAAATGTTTAAACCCCACACACGAAAGAAGACTAGAAATGACCACCGGAGGAGAACGAAGCGCCGGAATGCAAAACGGACAACGGGGAAAATGCTCGAATGCATGAGATGAACATGTATGCAAATGCAATGCACGTGATGACATGATAAGAGATGCACGAAAAAGAAAAACAACACACGGAGACAAAGACCCAACCCGAGAAATAAATATAACTTAGCGCCGGAGACGGCAAGAGTTGGATACAAATATGGAAAGTATCTCGGGGGCGTTACACAGTGACATCGGCAAGTGGAGGCGGCAGCACATGTGGAGTATAGAGTCTTACCTTTCAGGGTGAAAATCCAAGGCCTGGCCTTAATTGGTTGTGCTTGGCAATGGCATTGTTGAAGGCATTGTTTTGAGAGCGTGGATCTTCTTCAGGGTGAAAACCTAAGATCTAGGATCAGGCGATGATGGTGCTTGTGCACTGTTCCTTTTTTGAGGCGTCGCTTTTGGAGAATTTGGACTTCGGGTGTTGTCTGGGTGGTGGTTCATGCTGCAACTACAAGGAATTGATCACTATGGAGGGATCTTTTTTCTTCTTCTTCTTCTTTTTGGTTTTTGGTTGTGTGCATCCGTAATGTCTTTACGACATTGCATTGCCGTAGGGAATGGGTGTAATTGGTATCTCCGTAATATTAATATATTCCCCTTGTAAAAAAAGAGGAGGTGACTATCATAAGTCTGAAACACGCCTCTTGCATAAGTAGTGGATTGATGACACTGTGTTTAGGGTCATGTTTAATTGCCCCAACCTCTCAAGTTGGGTGTAGTCATAGAAACGATCTGGTAGCTCCACAACCAACTCAGGCATTCCAGTTTATAAGGGACAACAAACAATTACAATTGACTACTTGAGATGGCTAGGAAAGAACAAGGGCTCCAAAAATTCTTGGCCTGCCAAGCCCACAAAAGTGAAGTTCCACAGTGAATTTGTTTCATTATCATCCAAAGCACCATAAGCTTGCTTTCTCTCCCCCTAACAGACTTCACTTCACAATTTCTTAGCACTTTATCTGGGGGGTAGATTTTGACTGGCATTGCCTCCCACCTTGAGGAAGATTCGGTGGGGTTTTACTTGGGGTTAAGTGCGAAACTTTGGAAGTTCAGAGTGTAGTTTTGGGAGAGTTTGCAGTAAAGTTTCGGGTTAGAACTAAGGCAGATGGGTTTGATTGGGCTTTGGTGGCGGTGTACGGAGCCGCGCAACCAGAGCTCAAGCCAGATTTTTTGGCTGATCTGGTTCGCATCTGCGGTAACGAGCAGCTCCCTATCTTAGTGGGGGGGGATTTCAACATTATCTGAAGAAAAGAGGAAAAGAATAATGACAATTTTGACAGCAGATGGTCGTTTATGTTCAATACCATCATCGAAAGCTTGGATCTCAGAGAGATAGAGCTCTCGGGTAGGAAATTCACTTGGGCTAATTCGTTACCGGTTCCAACTTTTGAGAAACTTGACCGTGTTCTTGCTAGTGTCGAATGGGAACAGAAGTTTCCCTTGGTAACTATGCAGGCGTTGACACGAGGTGTCTCTGATCACACACCGTTACTAGTCGACTCGGGTTTTCAAACACATGTGGGTAACAAGAACATTTTCTCCTTTGAACTTACATGGTTTGAAAGGGAAGGGTTCCTCGAGTTGTTAGCTCGGGAGTGGGCTAATGACTCAGGAGGAAGGTCGCCTATTAACCGATGGCAATGCAAGATCCGTCATCTCTGAAGGTTCCTTCATGGATGGGCTAAGCATACGCATGGGATTTATAAGGCCGAGAAGGAAAGACTTCTTCTACTTATTCAAAACCTTGAAGTTAAAGCGGAAAATTCTATCTTGGATTCCAGAGAGTTGGAAACTAAGATAGAGGCGGAGTTGTGGCTAAAAAAGCTTCTCCGCGAGGAGGAATTGAAGTGGGCGTCGCGAGCTAAGGTTCGCAAAATCGTCCAAGGCGAGGATAATACTCAATTCTTTCATATGATTGCTAATGGGAAGCATCGTAAAAGGAGAATTTTCCAACTAGAACAAGACGAAGGGACGATAGTTGGTCAAGAAAATCTGAAAGTCTGCATTACCAATTATTATAAGCAGTTGTTTGGTCCTCCGGAAGAGAATTTTGTGTCGTTAGATGAGTCTAGGGTTGAGGATGTTTGTGACGCCCCCGATTCAATCGTACACTAATCATGCACGCAAATGTGTACGATCAAGATCAGGGACTCACGGGAAGATATCACAACACAACTCTACAAATAAAATAAGTCATACAAGCATCATAATACAAGCCAGGGGCCTCGAGGGCTCGAATACAAGTGCTCGATCATAGACGAGTCAGCGGAAGCAACAATATCTGAGTACAGACATAAGTTAAACAAGTTTGCCTTAAGAAGGCTAGCACAAACTGGGATACAGATCGAAAGAGGCGCAGGCCTCCTGCCTGGGATCCTCCAAACTACTCCTGGTCGTCGACAGCGGGCAGCACGTAGTAGTAGGCACCTCGAGTGTAGTAGGGGTCATCGTCGACGGTGGCGTCTGGCTCCTGGACTCCAGCATCTGGTTGCGACAACCAGGTAGAAGGGAAAGGGGAAAAGAGGGAGAAAAGCAACCGTGAGTACTCATCCAAAGTACTCGCAAGCAAGGAGCTACACTACATATGCATGGGTATATGTGTAAGGAGGCCATATCGGTGGACTGAACTGCAGAATGCCAGAATAAGAAGGGGATAGCTAATCCTGTCGAAGACTACGCTTCTGGCAGCCTCCGTCTTGCAGCATGTAGAAGAGAGTAGATTGAAGTCCTCCAAGTAGCGTCTCCAAGTAGCATATCCAGGTAGCATCTCCAAGCAGCATCTCCAGTAGCATCGCATAGCATAATCCTACCCGGCGATCCTCTCCTCGTCGCCCTGTAGAAAAGTGATCACCGGGTTGTCTGTGGAACTTGGAAGGGTGTGTTTTATTAAGTATCCGGTTCTAGTTGTCATAAGGTCAAGGTACAACTCCAAGTCGTCCTGTTACCGAAGATCACGGCTATTCGAATAGATTAACTTCCCTGCAGGGGTGCACCACATAGCCCAACACGCTTGATCCCATTTGGCCGGACACACTTTCCTGGGTCATGCCCGGCCTTGGAAGATCAACACGTCGCAGCCCCACCTAGGCACAACAGAGAGGCCAGCACGCCGGTCTAAACCTAAGCGCGCAGGGGTCTGGGCCCATCGCCCTGAGCACACCTGCACGTTGCGAGGGCGGCCGGAAGCAGACCTAGCCCAGTAGGCGTTCCAGTCCAATCCGGCGCGCGCCGCTCCGTCGCTGACGTCTGAAGTGCTTCGGCTGATACCACGACGCCGGGATACCCATAACTACTCCCGCGTAGATGGTTAGTGCGTATAGGCTCGTAGCCAGACTCAGATCAAATACCAAGATCTCGTTAAGCGTGTTAAGTGTCCGTGAACGCCGAACAGGGCCAGGCCCACCTCTCTCCTAGGCGGTCTCAACCTGCCCTGTCGCTCCGCCACAAAGATCCACACAGAGGGCCGTCGGGACAAAGGTCCTTTCAGCCCCCAATCCGTGAATCACTCGCGGGTACTCTTCGAGCTGACCCGACTTTAGTCACCATCTGTATAGTATGTATGTATGTATAGTATATACCCGTGATCACCTCCCAGGTGATCACGGCCCGATAGTATAGCAAGGCAGACTGACAAGAATTGTAGGGCCAATGATGATAAACTAGCATCCTATACTAAGCATTTAGGATTGCAGGTAAGGTATCAACAGGTGTAGCAACAATGTCAGGCTATGCATCAGAATAGGATCAACGGAAAGCAGTAACATGCTACACTACTCTAATGCAAGCAGTATAGAGTAGAATAGGCGATATCTGGTGATCAAGGGGGGGGGG
>NC_057807.1:92546282-92554294 GCF_018294505.1 Triticum aestivum
GGGTGAGCGCCCCCGATCCAGAACGTGGGGAGGGAGTGGGAAACGGGGGAAGTGGGGGTGGGATCGGGCTAGGGTTTCGGTGAGGGGGATAAGGGGAGTGGGGTGGGCCGCCGTCGGTGGGCCGGCTGGGCCGGCGTGGTCGGCTGAGCCAACTGGGCCAAGGGGCCCAGTGGTGGGGGGGGGCTTGTGGCCTGCTGGGCCGAAGCCCAGGGGGCAAGGGGGGGTTCTCCTTTTCCTTTTTTTGTCTTGTTTTGTGTTTTCTTTATTATATCTTTATTTCTTTATTTTAGTTGCATTTTAATTTAGTAAAATATACACTTAGTATCTAATTCAGTATTTTGACTTAGTCCATAGTCACAAAAAGTCTAGACCCCAAATAACTTAGTTTGACATTTTATTAATCATAAAAGTTATTCAAATAATCATTTTTACTACTGTTTTATTCATCTCATGGTATTTAAACATTTTATAAATGTGTGGTTTTTCCCCAATAATTATCTATGCAATATTTGGTTCACTCCGAACATTTTAGTTTTAATATTTGAAAACTTTTATTGTTTGCCTAATTTTGAATTTGAATTTGAATCGGTTTCGAACTAACTGGAGATTAGCAGCTATAAACGAGGTCACGTGGCATCATTAGCAGAGGATCACTGTAGCTTAATTACCCGGACGTCACAATTCTCCTCCACTACAAGAAATCTCGTCCCGAGATTTAAGCGGTGGAGTAAGGGGCGAAGGTGTTGGTAGCGAAAAACCTAACGAGTCTTCTTGGTCTTGGTTGCTCTTCTCGAAGTGGTCGATCCATTACATTGATGTCTTCATTTTTCTGCTTCAGGTCATTAAGATGAAGTCGGCATCCTTTCTTCGGGATATCCATCGTACTTACGAATAGGTAAGGGGCAGCTCTACAATGATAGGATGTTATAAGGGAAATTCATCTGGGGGTATCCCAAGAATGAACATATGAGTATCTCTCGAGTTGAACAAATGACACATATCGGGAGCAAAGTAAGACGGTGTAATAAGAAGTTTCAAGCGGATAGGCAATCATTCATTGCCTGAAGCAGAGTGTGAAAGGGGTTCAGAGCAACGGGAATAAGTATTGTGTCCGATACCAGAATAGATCAACAGGCAAGTGGCCCGTGAATTACATACAAAGTCAAGCACGAGGAATAACTTTGACATCAGGTTGTACAGGAGAGTCAGGTTTCGATCCTGTGAAACTGTGGGTTATGGGCCCACCATGTGGTTGAAAGCAGGAAGGCGGCCGACATTTTGCACGGTCATGATAGTAAGGTGTGTCAAAGGGTAGCCTGTCAGATATGTCGGCAACAACATCGATACCAAGGGCGAGGGACGAAGAGAACCATTTTCCTGTTCGTTGAACGAGGCGGACCAATAGGCAAAGTTCTCGTCCATCGGTGGCTACCGGAATGTCATCAACAATAGTAACAGGGTTACACCAAACAAGATGGTACACCGAGGTGTTTACATGAGCAGGGATATTACTGCTTATATTATATAGATCACAAGAAGGTTTAAACAAACCAAGGGAAAGGAAAAGTGATTATTATGTTTAAACAAAACAATGGAAAGGAAAATGTGTTTAAACACATATTTCAAGGGTATATCCTTCCCAAGGACAAGGAGAGCACAATATCCAAGACATGATATAATGTAGGAACTCATTAGGTAAGGGGAGGAATTTTCATGACATTACCCATACACGGTGTTTGGATAATAGAGCAGGAAACATTTAGCATTGGGCTTCAAATGTACTTGTTGAAAATCCGAGTACCATAGACATGCTTCGAGATAGCATTGACATGGTCATCCTGTGAAGATCAGACTTTGGAAACACAAAGGATCCATCTGGAATAACTTGTAGAATAAGTCTTACAATTTCCTCAGGGAAGAATGGCTAAACTTGCTAAAAAGGATACTACAATAATAGGTCCTCCACCCAGGGGGGGGGGGTGCTAGGCATGACATCATGTTACCGGGTCATCAAAGGATCAACATCATAACTCTTGGAAAGTTGTCCCAACCATCATATCTGACCGAGATTCAGATCCGATTGGTGTCAGGATACATCAGACTTAGGATACCTGAGAAGAAAAGGTGCAACGCAAATTGACGAGATGACATTGTAAGATTCTCGGGGAAATGAACTATGAAGTGATTTCCGTTAACAAGAGTCCATCATTAACCCAAGGAGAGGACAAGGAGGTGTCTGGTGAACCCAACGGCAATTCGCCGAGATTCCCCAAAAGATGGATTTCCACCATTAAGTGAACAAGGAGATAACATTTGCCAAATCAAATGATATAAGGAAGTATGCGCGAGGAAAACATACACAAATAAACATTGGTTGAAATGTGCGCCCGAAATATGGGTTGGGTTGCACGACCAATGTCAGAATGGTGATTCAATTAACGAAGGACTTAGAATGAACTATCGCCCATTCACTTCAAAGCAATAGGGTTGCTAGGAGTTTAGAATTCACACGTCATAGCTCCAATGTCGGTATTCCGGTTGAAAACAATACGAGGACCAAGGAATGAACGAAGATGGCAAGAAGTATTATGATATCAAGAATTATTAAGAGGTGGTGAAATTCTCACCACATTCTTGACAAAAAGAGATGGTAATACTTTCGAGGTAAGGAAGATCAATTGCTGGATAGCAAGGAACTCAAGGTATAACACCAAACATGAACAAGCTTGTGTTGGTGGGAAGGCAATAAAGTGGTCGATGATAATACAATTCATCGAGGCAAGGATGGTATTTCTCATCATGAATCCAATTGATATCCTGGATGAGCTCAGAATGTTGACGATCTCGAAACCTTTGTCGCAAGAGTTCATGAAGATGTAATCGATCGGCGACGACATCAAGTCAAAGTAATGATGAAGTGAAAGGTTATAGGAACCAAGGGTACGACACAAACTCGAACTCAAGCTTGTTGGTTAAGGTGAAAGGATATGACGAGGAAAATCGACGTAAGGTTAGTTCATCGTCGAAAATTGGTGCTCCGAGAATAAGGACCAGGTAGCACCGTTAGAATCGTCACGACAATGATATAGCCAAACAGGCTAGGAATGGCGTGATCGGGTACAAACTCGTACTTATAGAAGCTTACTGAAGAGTTGTTGAACCGTAGAGCGGTCTCGGTTCAGTTATCGGTGTCTTTGAGTGTTCAGTAACACAGAGCCCGCGGAAAATTGGAATCAGTGGGAAGGTAGCACTTGATGAAGAACTCATAAAAAGTTATGCAGTTCCATGATAATCTCGAGATACCAGGGGGGTAATACTCGACACAAGATCAAAGTAAAGGTTGGACTGGTGTATTGATCCATAGAAGACAATTGTTTTAACTTGTCCGAGAAATGAGATCAAAGAAGAACAATCATGGTCGGAACCACGGTTGCAAGAGATCAATTCACAGATACCATAGGTTAGTTATCAAGGAAATAGTTATTGTTACAAGAAGCTTTAATGATAGGATATATATCGCGTCCATGGGCATGAACACAAGTTCAAGGTCGACTCCCACTTCTCCAATGCATACCCTTTCATTCACTTCTCGCTTTCGATAAAGTTATAGCGTTGAAATCTTATCTGGCAAAATACCAGAAGAGTACGACTCGTGAAAACTTTCGAGTTCACACATATTAAGGAAGGCATAGGTTCAACCCATCTGGGCATCTTAGAATCATATACCAGAATCTTTAGAAGTAAATAACTCAAGCTCAAAGGCAAAGCATGGTTGAGAAAGCAGACGATACAATTTACCAAAGGCATTATGTATCCGAGGAAAGGCTCACAAGGTTATTGAATATGAAGGGCGTTGTCAGATAAAATCCAACAAAGGATCTGGTGGTCCACAAGGGATCTGACGTGAGCATCGGTACTCAACTAGAGGAAGCAAATTATAGAAACAACTGACTAACTCAATTGTCAAATGCAAAGGAATTATGATTTCCAAATCAAGGGATCAGAAGCAATGCTCTAATTAGGGGTGGATAAGTTGAATAGCCTTAGGGTACAATCAAAGACAATTGGATTGGTCGAGAACCAATTCCAGTTAAAAGGATGGCAGCTCAGCCGGAAAGGTAATTTATAAGGATCAATGATGATTGCGGGTATTCGCAAACATATTGAGTCAACAGACTCAAAATGATAATGACAAGGAATGTCAATATGACTACGAGACTTATGGGATTAACCATAATGCAAGCAAGCAAGAATTTCAAGAGCCAAAGGCTCCAGAGGATTCTCGGAAGATCGAATAGTATTTTGAAGAATTTTGTGTAACACATGAACAACAGGGGATGAGCGGATACTCGACAAGTGCGAGTATTTATTTGAGGGGGTATTCATGTAGTAAGGAACTGCTAGGCAGTAGGCACAAAGTATTCTCGGATCAATAGAGAAAACTTCGGGGTATCTTGTAATAACAAGATCACTGGGGGATGATCGTATGAATGGCAAGTGTAAGTAGTTATCCATACGGATTTATCGGTGGCCAGGAATAGCAAAAGTGATGGTCTCAAAGTCTCGAGAGAATATCAAAGAGTATCTCCGAATTCTTCTGATTAGCAGACGATCATCTGAAGTGAGGGGCTCTCCGGGAGAAAGTACTCGCGAGAACCTAAAGTTAGTTTTGTTATTAGCAAAATCGTTTAACCCGAATAGAAGAGAGTTCAGAATCCCAGAGTAAAGATCGAGGAGTAAAAGATCCTAATACCACCCAATGGCGACGTGGGCCCATGGGCCGCACAGCCATGTTAGTAAAAGTTTTGTAAAGTCTAGACTCGACTTCGGCCAAGGAGTTGGAAGGGGGATTCCTACAGGCAGTCGGCTCTGATACCAACTTGTGACGCCCCCGATTCAATCGTACACTAATCATGCACGCAAATGTGTACGATCAAGATCAGGGACTCACGGGAAGATATCACAACACAACTCTACAAATAAAATAAGTCATACAAGCATCATAATACAAGCCAGGGGCCTCGAGGGCTCGAATACAAGTGCTCGATCATAGACGAGTCAGCGGAAGCAACAATATCTGAGTACAGACATAAGTTAAACAAGTTTGCCTTAAGAAGGCTAGCACAAACTGGGATACAGATCGAAAGAGGCGCAGGCCTCCTGCCTGGGATCCTCCAAACTACTCCTGGTCGTCGACAGCGGGCAGCACGTAGTAGTAGGCACCTCCAGTGTAGTAGGGGTCGTCGTCGACGGTGGCGTCTGGCTCCTGGACTCCAGCATCTGGTTGCGACAACCAGGTAGAAGGGAAAGGGGAAAAGAGGGAGAAAAGCAACCGTGAGTACTCATCCAAAGTACTCGCAAGCAAGGAGCTACACTACATATGCATGGGTATATGTGTAAGGAGGCCATATCGGTGGACTGAACTGCAGAATGCCAGAATAAGAAGGGGATAGCTAATCCTGTCGAAGACTACGCTTCTGGCAGCCTCCGTCTTGCAGCATGTAGAAGAGAGTAGATTGAAGTCCTCCAAGTAGCGTCTCCAAGTAGCATATCCAGGTAGCATCTCCAAGCAGCATCTCCAGTAGCATCGCATAGCATAATCCTACCCGGCGATCCTCTCCTCGTCGCCCTGTAGAAAAGTGATCACCGGGTTGTCTGTGGAACTTGGAAGGGTGTGTTTTATTAAGTATCCGGTTCTAGTTGTCATAAGGTCAAGGTACAACTCCAAGTCGTCCTGTTACCGAAGATCACGGCTATTCGAATAGATTAACTTCCCTGCAGGGGTGCACCACATAGCTCAACACGCTTGATCCCATTTGGCCGGACACACTTTCCTGGGTCATGCCCGGCCTTGGAAGATCAACACGCCGCAGCCCCACCTAGGCACAACAGAGAGGCCAGCACGCCGGTCTAAACCTAAGCGCGCAGGGGTCTGGGCCCATCGCCCTGAGCACACCTGCACGTTGCGAGGGCGGCCGGAAGCAGACCTAGCCTAGTAGGCGTTCCAGTCCAATCCGGCGCGCGCCGCTCCGTCGCTGACGTCTGAAGTGCTTCGGCTGATACCACGACGCCGGGATACCCATAACTACTCCCGCGTAGATGGTTAGTGCGTATAGGCTCGTAGCCAGACTCAGATCAAATACCAAGATCTCGTTAAGCGTGTTAAGTGTCCGCGAACGCCGAACAGGGCCAGGCCCACCTCTCTCCTAGGCGGTCTCAACCTGCCCTGTCGCTCCGCCACAAAGATCCACACAGAGGGCCGTCGGGACAAAGGTCCTTTCAGCCCCCAATCCGTGAATCACTCGCGGGTACTCTTCGAGCTGACCCGACTTTAGTCACCATCTGTATAGTATGTATGTATGTATAGTATATACCCGTGATCACCTCCCAGGTGATCACGGCCCGATAGTATAGCAAGGCAGACTGACAAGAATTGTAGGGCCAATGATGATAAACTAGCATCCTATACTAAGCATTTAGGATTGCAGGTAAGGTATCAACAGGTGTAGCAACAATGTCAGGCTATGCATCAGAATAGGATCAACGGAAAGCAGTAACATGCTACACTACTCTAATGCAAGCAGTATAGAGTAGAATAGGCGATATCTGGTGATCAAGGGGGGGGGGGCTTGCCTGGTTGCTCTGGCAAGAGAGAGGGGTCGTCAACTCCGTAGTCGAACTGGGCAGTAGCAGCGTCGGTCTCGTAGTCTACGGGAGACAAGAGGGGGAAGAAACAATGAATACAATGCAAACAAATGCATAACGATGCATGACATGACAAGTAACGATGCTAGGTGTGCCCAATCGCGGTAGTAGGTGATACCGACGAAAGGGGGAAACATCCGGGAAAGTATTCCCGGTGTTTCGCGTTTTCGGACAGATGAACCGGAGGGGGAAAGTTGCGTGTTTGGTATGTTAGAGGTGTGTGGTGGACGAACGGGCTGCGTATCCGGGTTCGTCTCGTCGTTCTGAGCAACTTTCATGTTGAAAATATTTTAATCCGAGTTACGGATTAAAAGATATGATTTTATAAAAGATTTTAACAATTTTGGAATTTAATTATTTATTTAGTTAATTCGAAAAAATGTATTTATGACATCAGCATGATGTCGTGCTGACGTCAGCAGTCAACAGGGGTTGACTGAGTCAACCCTGACATGTGGGTCCAGTGGGACCCACCTGTCATTCTCTATTTAAATTAATTAGGGTTTAGGTTAATCTAATTACAGTTTAATTAAACTAATTAGTTAATTAGGTTAATCTAATTATGATTAATTAACTTAATTAATTCCTTAATTAATTAATTAATTTAATTATTATTTATTTATTTAATAATATATTTTTTTAATTCCCTTTTTTTTAATTTAAAGTTCTGGGGCGTGGGCCCCGTTTGTCATAGGCCCATAGGGGCCTATCGGGCGCGGGTTAACGGGGATGGAGCGGAGCAGAGCCACAGGGCTCGCGGGTGGACCCGGCGAAACGGGGCGGAGCCCCGCTGTGCGGGCATAACCCGCCCAGACAACGCGCCAGAGCTGGCCGCGGGCGCCGGCGGCCAAGGGCACACGAGCGCCGGCCGGAACAGGGCAGCGGGACGGAGGGGACCGGAGCCATGGGCGCGCGTGTGTCGGCGAGCGACAGCGCGGCGTAGGCGGACGGGCGAGGCGCGGTGGCCGCACGCGCAGGCGGCGACGGACGTAGCGGAACGGCAGGGTAGGGCGAGGTGCGTCGGTGCGGGGCGACGGGCGCGGCCAGGGAGTGGCCCGACCGCGGTGAGCGGGGCGACGCGGTCGCGCGGTGACTGGGCCAGGAGAAGGGGAGCTCACAGGGGGGGCGTAGGGATCTGGCAGTGGCTCGGGGAGGAGTTGAGGTCGCGTCGGAGAGGACGGCGGGGCAGCTCCGGCGAGGTGTCGAGGAGGTGGCCGTGGCGGTGGTGGGCAGCAGTGTCGAGGGTGCCGGTGTCGGGTGGTGGCGGCGTCCAGGCGGCGGGGCGCGGATCGATCCGGCGGCTTCGG
>NC_057807.1:92555800-92560032 GCF_018294505.1 Triticum aestivum
TGTTTTCTTTATTATATCTTTATTTCTTTATTTTAGTTGCATTTTAATTTAGTAAAATATACACTTAGTATCTAATTCAGTATTTTGACTTAGTCCATAGTCACAAAAAGTCTAGACCCCAAATAACTTAGTTTGACATTTTATTAATCATAAAAGTTATTCAAATAATCATTTTTACTACTGTTTTATTCATCTCATGGTATTTAAACATTTTATAAATGTGTGGTTTTTCCCCAATAATTATCTATGCAATATTTGGTTCACTCCGAACATTTTAGTTTTAATATTTGAAAACTTTTATTGTTTGCCTAATTTTGAATTTGAATTTGAATCGGTTTCGAACTAACTGGAGATTAGCAGCTATAAACGAGGTCACGTGGCATCATTAGCAGAGGATCACTGTAGCTTAATTACCCGGACGTCACAATGTTCCTCAACTTGAGACTGACGAGAATGAGATCTTGACTGCTCCTTTTACGGAGAAAGAGGTGTTTGAGGCCACTGCACAAATGGAAAATAATAAGGCTCCAGGACCGGATGGGTTTCTGGCGGAGTTCTATAAAAAGTGCTGGCATTTCATTAAGGGAGACTTGATGCTGATGTTTCAGGAGTTTTTTGAGGGACAGCTTGAGTTGTTTAAGCTGAATTTTGGAACGATAACCCTTCTTCCTAAGAAGACAGAGGCTGTTCGCATTGAGCAGTTCAGGCCCATATGTCTGCTTAATGTTAGTTTCAAAATATTCACCAAGGTCGGGACGACTTACGCAGATTGCGCACTCTGTAGTTCATCCGTCCCAGACTGCTTTCATGCCTGATAGAAATATCCTTGAAGGGGTTGTTGTCTTGCATGAAACGCTCCATGAGATTCACTCAAAAAAAATAGATGGCGTTGTTTTTAAAGTGGACTTTGAAAAAGCATAAGATAAAGTTAAATGGCCTTTCCTTCAACAAGCTTTGCGTATGAAAGGATTTGATCCGGCCTGGAGAAACTAGATTGATTCCTTTACGCAAAAAGGGAGTGTAGGGATTAAAGTGAATGACAGCATAGGACACTATTTCCAGACACACAAAGGGTTAAGGCAAGGAGACCCTATGTCACCGATCTTATTCAACATAGTGGCTGATATGCTGACTATTTTAATAGGACGGGCAAAAGATGCAGGGCAGGTAGGTGGCCTTGTTCCACATCTAGTTGACGAAGGGATTTCCATTCTTCAGTATGCTGATGATATTATCATCTTTATGGAGCACGACTTGGCGAAAGCAAGAAACATGAAGCTTCTGTTATGCTTATTTGAACAATTGTCCGGGCTCAAAATTAACTTCCACAAGAGCGAATTGTTTTGCTTTGGAAGAGCTAATGATGACCAGGAGGCGTATAAACAATTGTTCGGTTGTGAATTGGGCTCATTACCGTTTACGTACTTAGGTATACCCATTCATCATCGTAAGCTGACTAACAAAGAGTGGAAATGCATCGAGGATCGTTTTGAAAAGAAACTGAGCTGTTGGAAAGGAAAGCTCATGTCATACAGCGGACGATTAATTTTGATTAATTCGGTCCTTACCAGTATGCCTATGTTTCTCCTATCTTTTTTCCAGGTTCCGGTGGGTGTCAGGAAAAGGTTAGACTTCTATCGATCTTGGTTCTTTTGGTAGAGTGATGAGCTTAAATGAAAGTATAGGCTTGCTAAGTGGGATATAATCTGTAGGTTGAAGGACCAAGGGGGTCTAGGTATAGAAAATCTGGAAGTCAAAAACATATGTCTCCTTAGCAAGTGGCTATTTAAACTTTCGTCTGAGACGGAGGCTACTTGGGCACAGATTCTGCGTAATAAGTATCTTTATGCTAAAACCCTGGCCCAGGTGAATGTGAGGCCTTCCGACTCACCTTTTTGGAAAGGTTTGATGAGAGTTAAACAACTCTTTTTCAACAAGACAAGATTCATAGTCGGGAATGGAGCTACTACGAGGTTCTGGGAGGATACATGGCTTGGGGAGACCCCCCTAGCACTTCAATATCCTACTTTGTATAACATTGTTCGACGTAGAGAAGCCTACGTTGCAATTGTTTTATAATCCACTCCCCTCAATATTAGTTTTCGGAGGACGCTAGTTGGAAATCGTTGGGAGGCCTAGCTTCATCTTGTAAGACGTTTAATGGATGTACAGCTGTCCCAGCAGCCAGATCAGCTGTATTGGAAACTTATTAAGAATGGTGTGTTCTCGGTCAAATCCATGTATCTGGATGTCATTAACTCTAGCGTCATCCCCTCCTCGATGTACGTTTGGAAAGTAAATGTACCCTTACGAATCAAAGTGTTTATGTGGTTTGTGCATAAACAAGTCATTTTGACTAAGGATAACCTGGCAAAACGCAACTGGGTGGGTTCTTCTAGGTGTAGTTTTTGCGACCATAACGAAAATATCAACACCTCTTTCTTGATTGTCCGTTGGCTAAGATTATGTGGCGGTCGATTCATATTGCGTTTAATTTTAGTCAGCCCACCTCTATCAACATGTTATTTGGAACATGGCTTGATGGGGTTGACTCTGATACTGCGAGGCACATACGTGTTGGCGTTTGTGCTTTATTTTGGGCAGTCTGGAACTGCAGAAATGATTTAGTTTTTAACAGATCAACAAACATTCACTTTTTGCAGGTTATCTTCAGGGCCACGGCGTTCATCCGTATGTGGTCGCTACTCACTCCGGCGGAGGCCAGGGAGCATTTGGTTACTGCGTCTACCTGATGGGAGATGGTAGCTCGGGATATTTTCAACCGGTTTGGATGACGGTCATGTAATAGGATAGGCATGTAGTGCTCCTATTTTATTTGCCAGCCGGTTGTGGCTTTGGGTTTTAGCTCTTATGAGCCTTTGTTTATTTTTGCACTTCCAGACTTGAAGACTTGTTGCTGGATTACCTTTTTAATAGTATGAGCCGTATGCATCTATCTGATGCAGAGGCTGGGGTAACACCCCTTTTCGAAAAAAACAGACTAAGAAAGCCAGAAATTTAATAGAATGTTCGTCTCTCCAGCAATATCGTAGAAATGAAGGTGTACCCCAAAGAGGGGCGACCACTCTTGTATACTCCCTCCATTCCAAAACAGATGACTCAATTTTGTACTAACTTTATACTAAAGTTCGTACAAAGTTGAGTTATCTATTTTAAAACGGATGGAGTAGACTAGAAGATATCACACCACTACCCTAGTGAGGCACTATGTGATCTCTTGCAACACATTATAGAATCCATGCTCAAACATGATGATATAGTTGTAGAAGGACAAGATATGGGCTGTGCAATCTCGATGTATTGATCGGTGCACCAGGCACGTATATATAAGTACATAGGTGGGCCACAACCTCAACTATACAAAGGAAACAGGAGGTTGGCCCTACACACGGCCGGTGCGGGCGGGAACCCGGGCGGGAAGGCGGGTGCCGCCGGCTGTGGCGGCGTCGGGCATGGCGGTGGCGGGGCCGAACCCCCGCGGGTGCCTGCGACGAGGGCGGTGTGGGTTGCACGAGTCCGCGCCACCCGCATCCGGCGCTCCTCCAACTTGAGGTACGCGACCACCTTGGCGAAGGTGGGCTCCGGGATAAGGGTGAGGTTGGAGGCGGCGTTCCCGAAGTCCTCGTTGAGGCCGCCGAAGAGGGTGCTGATGAGGAGCTCGTCGCCGATCTTTTCCCCGAGATCACGGAGCTCATCGGCGAGCTTCTTGAGGCGCATGCAAAAATCATCGATGGATGAGTCAAGTTGTTGGCACCCGTAAAACTCACCATAGAGCAGGACCTTGCGCTGCAGCCGATTATCGGTGAAGAGGCCGTTGAGCTTGGTCCAGACCGCATAGGCGTCGTCCTCGTCGTTCACCACGGTGTGGAAGAGGTCACTGGAGATGGTGAGGTAGAACCAGCGGATGATGGTGGCGTCGAGGATCATCCACTCCTCGTCGTTGATCATGAGGGCCGAGTCCACGGTGCCGTCCACGTGGCCGTGCAGGAGGTACTCACGGAACACAAGCGAAAAATACCGCTTCCAAGCAGAGTAGGAGGCGGTGGTGTGATCAAGCTTGACCGGAACTCGCTCGTGGATGTTGAGGTCGCGGACGAGAGTGACATCGGGACCGGCAAACGGGTTGGAAACGGTGGACGAGGAGGAGCTCATGGCGTTCAGCGTGGGTGGAGGGAGACGGGGTGCGGGTGCGGCGCGGGTGGGAGAGGAGG
>NC_057807.1:92560754-92561860 GCF_018294505.1 Triticum aestivum
CTAGTGACGGCGGCGGAGAGGAGCGGCGACGGCGACGGCGCGGAGGCGCGGCGGCCGCGGCGGCTAGGGTTAGGATCGTGCTGCTCTGATACCATATAGAAGGATAAGATATGGGCTGTGCAATCTCGATGTATTGATCGGTGCACCAGGCACGTATATATAAGTACATAGGTGGGCCATAACCTCAACTATACAAAGGAAACAGGAGATAGGCCCTACACACAAATATACACGTACACAATATACTCAACAATAGTTACATCACAACTCTGCAAATGGGTATTAGAGTATGCACAACTCTCATACTAGGTCTAGGAGCCTCGCATAAGGGTGTAACGGGACATTCACCATAACACAGGTACTATAGGCTGCTGTTCTTGAAAGAAAAAAAGGCACTATAGGCTACAAAACAGTGTCAGCCGGCTGCTCAAGCACTCCAGTTGACAGTAGAGCTCCGAGATTCAACTTGCCGGGTGGATGTAAAAGCAAGCCCTGCAATTTCAGCTGCCCCAAGCATAGCAGCAAAGCGTTTCTTGCCACATGGATGTGTTGTGGGCAGGGCAACACGAGAGCTCCATATTCCCAATGCCTCACAATCTTACAATAGTCAAATGCAGGCCTTTGCCGTGGCCTCCACAAACGAAACCATGCTTCATTTTCCTGTCATCGATCGTCTCTTCAGGCTGCTCTTTTATTTATAGACCAAAACATATCGACCATGTGAATCCATGCAATTACTAGCACACGCCGACTGCAAGTTCATCAGAGCACGCGTACCTACCAACCTTTGATTTTGAGCATCTTGTGATAAAATGCAGAAGGAAATCAGGCCAGTTTACTTGCAAAGATTTCATAAACCGATGCACGCACTGAAGGTTCATCAACACATCACTGCCACGGTAAACCGATAATTGAGGTACTATCATCCTTTTGCATTCATTTTCGGTTTTGCTATTTTATAGTTGACTGTTTTTCAATTCGCTGTCACTCAGTTTTCTGTGTGTCCGATCTCGCGCTGAGTACTCTTGTTTTCGAGCGCCTGTTTCCTTTGTCGGGCGCGTTATTAGCGCCCCCGGTGTCTCTCAGTTTTGCTTTTCCTTCCCTCC
>NC_057807.1:92562100-92566689 GCF_018294505.1 Triticum aestivum
TAGGTGGCACTGTTTTCATAGAGGCAGAGAGGAGCAATAGGAGGAGGCGCTCGAGCGGCGCAGGAGAGGAGGCGATTCCCTTGGGTTCATGGCGTTTCCGAGCCGCCTCTCTGCTCGAGTTTGATTTTCCCTTTGATTCTTGTCTCCCCTGGTTGGTTCTTCTTGTCTCTCCCTCTTTCTTGCGCTCGATTTGCCCCATCCTTGTTCGTGTAGTATCCAGATCATCTAGTGGTTGTGGTCGTTTCCCCCCTCTAATTTGTTTCTTCTACTATAGATGTAGAGGTAGGCGATTTTGTAGTTGTAGTGCTGGATTCCCCTGTTTTCTGATGGCCTGGGTTCCTAATCCGCATGCATTTTTTGTCTGTAGTTTGTCTGCCCCGGGATTCTGCTGGCTTATGCAATGTAGATGCAGTTTGCGATTTGTAGTTTGATTTTGGCTGGCCCTTTTGTTGTGTAGATATAGGTGTTATTTGTTTCAGTTTCCTGCTCTATTATGGTTTTTGATGTGTTGGCTACTTATGTGTTCAGTTTCCTACCCATGTTACCTCTTGTAGTCCCTGAATCCCTCTTGATTTTTGTTGTTAGATGTAGGTGTTTAGTTTCCCTGGTGCCATGCTAATATACCCCAGAATTTCTCTGAATTAGTGTGCACTAGGCATGTGGTGCTGATGTAGGCCTGTAGTGTTGTTGCAGTGTTAGCCAAATGGATTTTTCTTGTTTTTGTCATTGTATAATATACCCCAGAATCACAGTGTAATTTTATCTCAGAATTTGAGTGTAATGCCCATGCTTCTTTATTGTAACTACAGTGCTATATACCCTACATATATAGTGTAATTTAGCTCAGATTTGCATTGTAATATGCGTAAAATTGCACTGTAATTTTCCAACCCTAGATTTACAGTGTAATTTACCCTGGGTTTTCACTATTTTTTATGCTTCAGGACTGTAATTGTTGCATGGTTACACCGTATTATTTTGTAGTTTTACACTGTAATTTTCATGGTTCAGCGCTGTAATTGTTGCAGGGCTTACGGTTTTTTGTTCGATACATTACTTTCAGTTGCTTCATCACTGTAATTTATCACAGATTTTCTCCGTAAGTTATACGCTACAAGTCTTTAATTGTTGTATGCTTCAGATAGATTATAGTGATTTACTGCAGATTCTTGGTGTTCTTCGGTTAGCTTCAGTAATGAATTGTTGTATGGCTTACACTGTATTTTACTGCAGATTTACACTGTAATTTGAATGCTTCAGCATTGTAATTGTTGTAGGTTTATGTCAGATAGATTACATTGGATTTTACTGCAGATTTACACTGTAATTTGAATGCTTTGGCACTGTAATTGCTGTAGGTTTATGTCAGATAGATTACAGTGAATTTTCCTGCAGATTTACACTATAATTTGAATACTTCGGCACTGTCATTGCTGTAGGTTTATGTCAGGTAGATTACAGTGGATTTCCCTGCAGATTTACATTGTAATTTTAATGCTTCGGCACTGTAATTGCTGTAGGTTTATGTCAGATAGATTAAAGTGGATTTTACTACAGACTTATTCCCTCCGTTCGGAATTACTTGTCGCAGAAATGGATGTATCTAGATTTATTTTTTGTTCTAGATACATTCATTTTCGAGACAAGTAATTTCGAACGGAGGGAGTACACTGTAGTATGAGTTCTTCCTATGACATTCTCAGTAGATCTTCAGTTACTGTCCTTATCATGCTCCTCATGCTCTTCAGTTACATTCCTGTATTTACGTTGTAAATTGTAGTACACTATCTCTGAAGTTTCACTGTAATTTTGTTGTGTTTTTATAGCATATGCTCGCATACTTTCAACTTAAACTCCTGTGTATGTAGTATGTATTTTTTGGACTCCAGTAACTGTATTTCTTTGCTATTTTACTCTGTACTTCTTGGTGATTTACACTGTACTTGTTGGGTATTTACAGTGTAAGTTCATCAGTCTTTACAGTGTAATTCCCTGGGTTAATGTATAATGTATTTTTTCAGAGGATTTACACTGAAATTGTTGGGTACTTACAGTGCAAGTTCATTAGTTTTCGCAAGTGTAAATACCTGATAATAACAATGCAATTCTAGGGGATTTACATTGTAATTTGTGGGTGTTTACAGTGTAACTTCATGAGCAATACAATTATAAATCGATGTGAACTTGCAGTGGCATTTCCTTTGTATTTTACAGTGTACATCCACTGTATGTTTTTTCAGGATTGTAGTGTAATTTCCATACCTTTCCCATTGTAGTTTTGGGCATTAGACATCAAAATTTCTGAAATTCCAGAGCTTTATAATTACTAGCGATCACACATTCCAGAGTCTCCTGTTGTCCTTGGAATTTTTTTGTAACTAGTTTCTTTGATGATTCTTTTTATAGTTGTTTTTCTCATGTAATAGGTCAAGCGCGGTGAAGGGGATGAAGGATGGGTGAAGCTGGTGAAGGGGGTCAAGAATTGGTGAATGACAGGTGTTTGGTGTGTTTTGTGATCCCTCCTTTTCTGTTTTTGTGGAACCGGGTTGTGGTCCAGGTTTAGTTGAATTGGGTTTATTCCTGACCCGTTTTATTTTTGAAATATAACTACATACAGTGCTGGCGGGGGTGGGGTTTGGACATACAAGTGGCAGCTGCTTATTAGTTAGGAAATTTGAATGTTTTCCAATTGTAAAACAGTCAAATGCTAAATAGACACTCCCTCCATTTTTCCCCAGAGACAACATTACACCCGGACAATAAAACTCTACGTCAACCATGTAACCAACTCCTTGGCCCAAACGGCCAGCAACAGCAACGACGGAAGTCCTAGCATCCTTGTACCATATATCCCACTAAGCTGAAACCTGTGACCGCACCAATCGCTACGGGCCACAGGGGGTAAAAGGCTAACAAGAACAAAGGGGATTTACATTGCACAGCAGCACAGGATAATTAGCAGCACCCCTTCTAGAATCAGAGAAACCGGTGCGGAACCAAGTCATGGACCCGGATCGGGTAGCTGTAGAACTCCTCGTTCCTAGGGTCCGAGTACCCTTTACGGCGGCGCAGAAATGGCGTGAACCATGAGAGCCCCCGGTCGTTCTCGTTGGCACGGGGATCCAGCGTGTTGTCCAGAAGCGACGCGACGATCAGCGCCACCGTTGGGCCGGAGGCAAAAACTGTGTTGATGATGTCATTGAACTGCGGCAACAAAGAACGTAGAGATGAAATTTTAGAAATAAAAATTCACACCAGGAACTCGAGGCTCGAACTGACATGATAAGTTGATAACTAAACAATGATGCAAAGGGGGTTGCTTAACATACCCATCCTGCATTTGTTCGGGCAGGTCCACGGCCAGCAGAAGCGGTGTACTCCGCGAAATATTGAGGGATCGAGATGCCAAGGAACAATGATAGTCCAATGATGTAGATGTTCCTCATGGAGTTTTTGTTTGCAAACTGGTTGAACGAGATTCCCACAGCAGCTGGTATCAGCAAAATACATTGGTTAGGCCAAATATAGTAAAAAGAACCATATACAAGAGCACAAAAAGGAAGTTCTGGCTCACCTACGATACCAAACAAGATGCAGTAAATTGCCGCGAAGATTGGCAACGGGATTGACGCGAAGAACGCCCCAAACTTCCCTGCAAGAATGAGGGTTCCCAAATTTGAGCCAAAATTTACTTCTCTTTCCTTCAGTAACACAAGGTGGGAACAGAGAATTACCAAATATGGAGAAGAATATCATGAAGCCAGTTGATATCTGGATCACTCTCCTACTTCCAACTTTTGTTAATCCAAGTAGCCCGATGTTTTCGCTGCATTTATATAGGAAGATAAGTCTAGTGCTTGCAGTTGACAAGGCATAGCATAAATAGCTCTAAAGGGAAACTTTGTCTTGAGAAACAATAAACTGGGTTATATTCAGATGTGATGTGCTAAAGGATCATCAGTATAGTATGTCTAAGTTCTAACTAGAAATCCCCGGCCTAATATATGGACGCCTGCCGCAATATTACAGTGCGTGCATGAACCACCGTCAGATTGCACTACTGCTTTCTTTTTTTTAAACGTTGGATTGCACCATAGTTATGAAGTCATTGATCAGATGAAGACTAGTTCCATTTATCCCTAAAAAATGATTAGTTGCATTTAGCTTCCCGGTCATTGAGGGCTGCCAACTGAAGCCTGCAGCTCGGCGCAAATGGTAAGTCAAGCAGCCTAAATTTCAGGTTCACAAACTGGGCAAAACTCTTTGCACAACAAGGTGGGCAGTTTTGGCAACTTGGCACCACCGTGGAGTGGGAGACTACGGTGAGAGGAGAGGCACGTGTGAACAGCATCGGCATCGCGAAGGAAATGCTAGAAGTACAAGACAGCAGGCGAGGCGAAACATTCTCCCTGACTTCCTTGCCGTTGCTGATTCACTTGGCTGTCGGTCTGCTTTGCCAGCCCAAACTAGCCTAGATGGCCGCCTCGGAAGGTGGGGCTATTACGTTTTCGCTCCGCTCCTTATAAAGCCACCACACACAAAGAGAAATTAGGTTTTCACTCCCCTCCTCCTTGAGCCGCCGCACCCAA
>NC_057807.1:92566828-92569647 GCF_018294505.1 Triticum aestivum
GCACCCAACTCATCCCTTCCCGTAGCAACTTGGCACCACCGTGGAGTGGGAGACTACGGTGAGAGGAGAGGCACGTGTGAACAGCATCGGCATCGCGAAGGAAATGCTAGAAGCACAAGACAGCAGGCGAGGCGAAACATTCTACCCTGACTTCCTTGCCGTTGCTGATTCACTTGGCTGTCGGCCTGCTTTGCCGGCCCAAACTAGCCCAGATGGCCGCCTCGGAAGGTGGGGCTATTACGTTTTCGCTCCGCTCCTTATAAAGCCACCACACACAAAGAGAAATTAGGTTTTCACTCCCCTCCTCCTTGAGCCGCCGCACCCAACTCATCCCTTCCCGTAGAACTTCTCCAACGGAGAACCGCAAACCATCGCCACCAGCGGCCTAACCCGGCGGCGACGTCCTAGGGAAGAACTCGCTACCTCTAACCGGTAAGGCACCCTTGCCGCCGGTCCAAGAAGCAGATCTAGGCGGGGATGGCGATGGCGTGCTGTGATGGCTGACTCCATCCCTTCCCACAAACCATCGCCACCAGCGGCCTAACCCTGCGGCGACGTCCTAGGGAAGAACTCGCTACCTCTTACCGGTAAGGTACCCTTTTCACCAGTCCAAGAAGCAGATCTAGGCGGGGATGGCAATGGCGTGCTGTGATGGCTGACTCCACCTCCTGGTTAGTCTCTCGTCTCCTCTATTTTACTACTCTAGATCTGATCTAGCTGTTCTCCTTGTTTTGCCACTCCTTCCTCTACCTTCCTCCAATCGACTATGTCCTGTTGCTTTGTTCTACTAGATCTGAAGAACTCGCTATCGGTAAAGGCTCTGTCACCCACCCAGGAAGCAGATCTAGGCGGGGATGGCGATGGTGTGTTGTGACTCAATCTTGTTGCTTTCTTCTAGATCAGGGTATCTGTTTTACAACTGTTCTCGATCTAGTTGTTCTCTTCGTTTTGCTAATCCTTCCTCTGATCAATTTTGTCTTATTGCTTTGTTCTAGATCGGAAGAACTCGCTACCGGTAAAGCACCTTTGTGGCCCGCCCACCCAAGAAGCAGATCTAGGCGGAGATGCCGATGGCGTGCTGAGGGTTGAATCCAGCACCCTGTTAGTTTCCCATCTCCTCTATTTTACTATAGACTAGATCTCAACCTAGTTGTTCTCTCTTTTTTTTGGCTACTCCTTCCTCTAATCTGACTCAGTCTTGTTGCTTTGTTCTAGATCGAGGTATCGGCTATTCTTCCTCTAATCGACTCGGGTCTTATTGATTTGTTCTAGATCAAGGTATCTATTTTACTACTCTAGATCTCGATCTAGTTGTTATCTTTTATTTGCTACTCCTTCCTCTACCTTCCTCTAATTGACTTGGTCTTGTTGCTTTGTTCTAGATCAAGGTATCGGCTATTATTCCTCTAATTGACTCGGTCTTATTGCTTTGTTCTAGATAAAGGTATCTGTTTTACTACTCTAGATCTCGATCTAGTTGTTCTCTTTGATTTGCTAATCCTTTCTCTAATCGATTTGGTCTTATTGCTTTGTCCAGATCAGAAGAACTTGCTACCGGTAAAGCACCTTTGTGGCCCACCCAAGAATCAGATCTAGGCGGGGATGGCGATGGCGTCCTATGATGGCTGAATCCACCTCCCGGTTAGTTTCCCGTCTCCTTTCTCTGTTTTACTATAGATCTGATCTAGCTATTCTCTGCTACTATTCTACTCGTCACCTCCTCCTGCTGCTACCTAGGATAAGAGAGGAAGAATAACCAATACCTTGATCTTGAACAAAGCAACAAGATCGAGCCGATTAGAGGAACGTTTAGGAAGGAGTAGCAAAATAAAGAGAACAGCTAGATGGAGATCTAGAATAGTAAACTAGATACCAATAAGACCGAGTCGATTAGAAGAAGAATAACGAATACCTTGATCTAGGAAAAAGAAACAAGACCGAGTCGATTGGAGGAGGGTAGATGAAGTTCCTCAGTCTGCTGTGCCTCCGTCACCATCTTGGGGAGGATGACCAATTAGGTGTGCTTCACATGACTTCAGGCGGATAACAAGGAGCAAGCAAGAGTGTGTGCGTCTGGTGTTCCTAAGGTGCTAAGTGTCATTGTCCCAAGCTCTTCTGAGCTTGGCATACAACAACCAGAGCTTGTGATTAGAACTTTTGCTTTTAACTCTTTTAAAGTTCAAATCTTAGATTCCAAAGTTGATTTTCGAGTTGGAACTTTTGGATTTGAAGTCTTGGCACATTTTGTAGGTGGGTTGGAATTGGTCCTACTAGCCAGATGGCAACTAAGGCTTCCGATAAAGAACGTGCTCCTCCTTGCTGGATCTCCCACCTTTGTCATGTATGTCCTTCTCCACCACCAGATCCATCGAGGTCCGGGCAACATTAAGCACCTCCTTGGACCGGATAATTCAAGTCATCGTCATCACTCGCTCTGGTAGCGAAAGAGTTGGGAGTGGCGGGCAGCATGGATGGAGGCTCTGGTGCTATTGGCCTAGACAGGTATGCCATTTCCACTCTTTTTTCTTGCTTGCATCCTCTTTCTTTCTTCATTGTGTGAGGTTATCATCAGACTAGCACCTAAACAGTAGATGGAAGTATATTTCCGACACGAACAGCCTCGAGATTACATGATAAGTTCTGACGGCATGAAAAAAAAGCTGTTTTTAAGGCAATTACGGTTGCTAATAATAAGTCAACAACCAGCCCCAAGATAAACTTAGCTACAATGTTGGATCCTAATACCTACAATGCAGGAGCCAGGAATGCATTTCAGTTTCATTTACGCGTGAAACTATTCTATAATAGTAAAACCATAC